>NC_085136.1:175263552-175265368 GCF_035046485.1 Aedes albopictus | reverse complement strand
AATGAAGGCGAAGAAGGCGCCCGGCCCGGATGGTATCCCCAACATAGCGTTGAGAACAGCTGTCGAGGCCAACCCAGATATGTTCCGGACATCTCTGCAGATCTGCCTAGATGAGGGGTGTTTCCCGTCTCAGTGGAAAAGGCAAAAACTGGTACTGCTACCGAAACCAGGCAAGCCACCCGGTGAACCAGGTTCATTCCGGCCGATATGCTTGCTGGATACGCTCGGCAAGCTGCTAGAAAGAGTCATCCTCAATAGGCTGACAACTTTCACGGAAGGAGAGCATGGTCTGTCGGGGATGCAATTCGGATTCCGAAGAGGGAAGTCAACGATAGATGCTATCCAGGCGGTTGTTGCTACAGCCGACAAAGCAAGGACGAAAAAACGACGGGGTAACCGCTTCTGTGCCGTCGTCACGATCGATGTGAAGAATGCATTTAACAGCGCAAGCTGGGAAGCCATCGCTACAGCGCTGCACGAGATGAAGGTTCCGGATTACCTCTGCAGGATTCTCAGTAGCTACTTCGAAAACCGGACTCTGTGCTACCATACTAGTGCAGGGCAAAAGAACGTCACGATAAGTGCAGGCGTCCCACAGGGGTCTATCCTAGGTCCGACGTTGTGGAACGCAATGTACAACGGGGTGCTGACACTGCAGCTACCGACAGGCGTCAAAATCGTCGGATTCGCGGACGATATCACGTTGGTGGTAGTTGGCGAGTCCCTAGAAGCAGTGGAGATACTTGCTACGGAGGCGGTAGATGCTGTTGAGAGCTGGATGCAGAGGAAGAAACTATCCATAGCCCACCAGAAAACGGAGCTGGTGCTGATCAGCAACTGCAAGGTGGTGCAGAAGGCTGCAATCATAGTCGGGGAACATGCCATAGACTCCAAGCGGGAATTAAAGCATCTCGGCGTTATGATCGACGACCGGTTAAATTTCAATAGCCACGTCGATTATGCCTGCGGAAAAGCAGCAAAGGTGATCACAGCATTGTCGAGGATCATGCCGAACAACTCGGCAATCAGCAGTAGCAAGAGGCGGTTACTAGCTAGCGTGTCCACATCGATCCTAAGGTACGCTGGTCCGGCTTGGGCGACCGCAACAAAAACTAGGAGGAATCGCGTTCAGCTCTGCAGCACGCACAGACTGATGGCCATGAGAGTGGCGAGCGCCTATCGCACGATATCATCGGATGCGGTGTGCGTGATCGCCGGAATGGTCCCTATCGTCTTCGTTCTGGAAGAGGACAAAGAGTGCTACGAGGCCAGGGGCGCTAGAGGAGCTCGGAAGGCAGCGCGAGTCGTCACGATGGCGAAGTGGCAACACGAGTGGAATACCACAGCGAAGGGAAGGTGGACCCACCGGCTTATTCCAAATTTGGTAGAATGGGTAAACAGAGATCATGGGGAAGTGAATTTCCATTTGACGCAGTTCTTGTCAGGTCATGGCTGCTTCAAGAAATACCTGCACCGATTCGGACACGCAGGGTCGCCGTTCTGCCCTGAGTGCGGAGATGTCGAGGAATCGCCGGAACACGTTGTTTTCGAGTGTCCACGTTTCACTGTGGAGCGCAGCGAGATGACAGCAATCTGCGGTGCTGGTATAAGGGCCGACAACATTGTGACTAGAATGTGCCGCGACGAAGCCTGCTGGAACGCGGTGAATGCTGCGGTGGTAAAGATAATGTCGTTTCTCCAGCGGAAATGGCGAGAGCAGCAAATGAATGATCGTAGAGACAATCCGGGGCAAGCGTAGTAGTTCCGTCCGCGTGTGGTAGATCCGCCGTCGGGGACTACCGGTGTCGTGAGCGAT